>NC_060185.1:33494334-33509334 GCF_021184085.1 Oncorhynchus gorbuscha
CATCAGTCAAGAAGTTAAAGCTTGATCGCAAATGGGTCTTTGAAATGGACAATGACCCCAAGAATACTTCCAAAGTAGTGGAAAAATGGCTTAAGGACAACAAAGTCAAGGTTTTGGCGTGGCCATCACAAAGCCCTGACCTCAATCCTATAGAAAATGTGTGGGCAGAACTGAAAAAGCGTGTGCGAGCAAGGAGGCCTACAAATCTGACTCAGTTACACCAGCTCTGTCAGGAGGAATGGGACAAAATTCACCTAACTTATTGTGGGAACCTTGTGGAAGGCTACCTGAAACGTTTGACCCAAGTTAAACAATTTAAAGGCAATGCTACCAAATACTAATTGAGTGTATGTAAACTTCTGACCCACTGGGAATGTGATGAAATAAGTAAAAGCTGAAATAAATCATTCTCTCTAATATTATTCTGACATTTCACATTTTTTAAATAAAGTAACTGACCTAAAACAGGGAATTTTTACTGGGATTAAATGTCAGGAATTGTGGAAAACTGAGTTTAAATGTATTTGGCTAAGGTGTATGTAAACTTCAACTGTATGTTCACATCAGATAAATGTTGTTTTCTTATGATGAGTCTGGTGACTAGAAGCTTCAGGCTTTGGCTGTGTCCAAAATGGCACCCTATTCTCTATATAGTGAAATGTATAGGGAATAGTGTTCATTTGGGATACAGACTTTTGTGGCATTCATTACCTGCGCATTTTGACATTGCCTATATCAGTGTAGAGGTTTAGCAGGGGTCTGATGCAAACAGGGTGGGCCATGATCTCATTGAGCTGAGGGCGTTTGGACGGGTCCAGATTGAGCATGTTCATGATGAGCTGCCTGAGTTCTGTACTGTACCGGTCTGAGATTGGGGCAAAGGTACCGCTCATGATCTTCAACACTAGGGCAGGTAGGTTCTGTAAAAGAATGAAGAGTGAGTAAGACCAAGGAGAGGAGTTACATTTTCAAACTATGCTAATGTGTTGATTTTTTTATGGGTTTACTTTTGGACCAGTAAACTTTATGCATCATTTTGCATGGAGATAAAAAGATAAAAGCTTCAAAGTAATGTGAGATATGATTAACTTCAATGCTATTTCTGGATCTATTGACAGATAATTCCAAAGTGCAAGGACAGGTTATGAAATTGGAATGACAATGTATGAAGTGTATTTGAAAAGAATGTGTACAGCAGCCTCGAAAGCTCTCTTGAGACTGGCTAGCTCATATAGAACACAGCCCAGGGCCCAGATATCACTCTTCTGGTTGTAGGGCTTCCCCTCACACAGCTCCGGGGAGATGTAGCATGGGGTCCCCACCACCTGAACGGAAATAAAACAAAAACTAAAGATAAACTCTACTGCCAGTGCTGCCTATGACTATGCATTTAATCAGAGTACGCATTTGGCCATTACTATGTAGTCTGGTGACCAATGCTACGTCATGTCCACTCACAGTGTAGGCTTTGCTCTTGCTGACTAGGATTTTGGAGATTCCAAAGTCGCCTATTTTGACAATCATTTGATGCTTGTCAAGCAGAATGTTCTGGGTCTTCAGGTCACGGTGTAGGATGAGCTTGTTGTGCACGTGGTACAGGGCCAGCAGAATCTGGACAAAGAAGTGCAGGATGGTGTCCTCATCCAGCAGGGAGTTACAGCGCTTCTGAATGTAGTCGGCTAGGGTTCCACCTACAGTAAGAAAGCAGGGAAATAATACAGTTACAGTAGAATAGATCATGCTCTCAGGCCACCCAGAGTTTTGTAACATAATGCAGTGTTACAAAACTTTATCATATATCTCCTGAAGCGCTACAACAGGGACTGACATCTGATGAGACTGAATAAGATCTCATGGGGAACGTCTGACAAGCAAAACATATTTGACACCCTATGTTACAGTGTCAGACTTTCTATGTACCTTATGTGATATGGGGGGGTAATGTGATAGTACCTGGTGCATATTCCATAGCGATCATCAGAGCCTTGTCCTCCAGGAAGTTCTCATAGTACTCTATGATGTTGGGGTGGTTGAGCAGCTTCAGCACCTGGCACTCGTTCTGGGCAGCAAGGCGTTCATCACGGGACATCTGCTCTACTGGGATCTCCTTCAGGATCACAAAAGCCCCATCGCTGCGCCGGCGACACAGGTGCACTATCCTGTCATACATGACACGGGAAGGTGGAGAATGAGTAGGGTGGGGAAGAGTTGGAAAAGTGTGTTCTGGTGTAGGCTATCCCCTTACAGTGGGCCTATTTGCTTGTACACTTTTGAACATTATTGCCACTGATATTGGTGCTATCTAACGCATGTGGGCATTAGAAAAACATCTTAGAACTAGAGTTTTACCATTTATATAATGGGAAAATAACATAACACATTACATTTATGGCTAAAAAGTCAACACAGTAGCTTTGCACTCATCATGTACTAACTAGTATTATACTATATTGATTAGGGCGACCATCGAAATAGAATGAGCGCTTAATTCTAATTGTACATATTCTAAAGGCGGGCCTTTAGATAAAAGATGCGCGCGCCGTTCCGGTACTCGACTGAACAAATTTACATGCGTTCTGTATTTTGGCAAATAGACAAGCTACGAAGTTTTTAACTTTAACTTAAGTTTGACAGTAAGATAAATAAAACGTCACAAAAAAGTATAAATAAGGCTACTGTGCCTTAGCGATGTAGTTTCATCAAGAAGTTCAAAGTTAATAACTTTTGGTTTACCCAAAAGCTCCTCTTCCGACCACTTTGATTTTCTCATACTTCTCCATCTCCTCTGCTCAAGGCTGTAAAAAAATCCAAAGTCGTCTCCAGGCAACACTTCCCCTGCTCCTACAGGGAACAACTTGGGACAAAAAGCACGCGGATCTGAAAGCAAACTTCTTATTTTCCTTGGGCATCCTTGTGTGTGTGTGTGTGCGTGCGTGTGTGCGTGCGTGCGTGCGTGTGTAAATGAGAGAGAGAGGGTTAATCTCCACACTATCTCTCTCCTGTCCTAGGTACGACTGCAGGTAACAGTGTCTAGACGGCATGTAATTATGGAGTGCCTTCCCCTCGGCTGAGATAAGCAGTCAGCTGCCAAGCTTGGCTCCTGTTCTTTCTGCATCCATCTCTGCTCTAATGCGGGCAATAACAAACGCATTGCGTTCTCCCCTGACAAGGCCTTGCCAGGTCTGTAATACATTGGCAAAACATCACAGCCTTCATCATTTGAAGCAGCACGTGTTCTGCTTATTCTCAGATACATCTTCCAATACCACATGCTGATCTAGACTATACATTACTGGGGGGGGGGGGGGGGGGGTGAAACTGCTTGACTGGTTGTAAACCAATCTGTACAGATCATCACATTTAAGAATCACATCACATCAACAATATGTTACTAGATGTGGAAACTAGAGAGGGGGTTAAGTTCTAAATGGCACCCTATTCCCTAAAATAAGCCTGTTTCAGTGGAGGATGGGGAAGATATATCCGCATGCACAATGTTTTTCTGGCACACGTTAGGTTCTTTGATACCAATTCATAAAATGGTTAAAAAAAAAGTCAGGTCCGTGTCCATAGAGACACATACCAGCTCTACTGGTAGTACCAGCAGTACTACACCTGCATCTGTTGACGACACAAGTTGTTCTGCTTCCACGAGCACATCCAATGGGAGCATCAGTAATTCTACATTTGTTGTTAGCCCAGCTAGCATGGACACTGGCAGTTGTGAATCTGATGTGGCCGAAGAGCTACTGCCCCCTTACCTGGGAAAGCACCAAACAACAGACAGGGACGTTGCACCATCGAAGAGGACAACGAAATATGATGATAACTACATTGATTTGGGGTTCACTTATATTGGGAGTAGTGCCTTTCCTGAGCCACGGTGTGTTATATGTGCAAAAGTAATATTTCACAACTCGATGAAACCTTCACTCTTGTGCAGATATTTATAAACAAAACATACCAATTAGAAAAATAAGCCACAGGAGTTTTTGAGCCAGAATTAAGACAACCTTCGAGTAGTGAGACATGTTTAAAAGCAATAGATACCATTTGTCACGCTCGCTCCTGTTTTGTGGGAAGTTAACGTTGTAGTTGTTCAGGGCACATAGCCCAAAGCTTCACGGTTGTTTTTTTGTTCTTCGTTTTGTCGGCGTCATTTTAAAATAAAGTTTAAATGTATGCTTACCATGCTGCACCTTGGTCCAATACTTCAGCCAGCCGTGACAAATAACAATAAGAGACTTGCTTGGGCCAAGAAACACCAGCACTGGACATTATACCGGTGGAAATCTGTTCTTTGGTCTGATGAGTCCAAATCTGAGATTTTTGGTTCCAACTGCCATGTCTTTGTGAGATGCAGAGTAGGTGAGCGGATGATCTCCGCATGTGTGGTTCCCACCGTGAAGCATGGAGGAGGAGGGGTGGGGGTGCTGGTGACAAAGCTCTCCAGATTGTAGTGCGGTCTGCTCAACGGATCACTACCTGCCTTCCAGGACACCTACAGCACCCGATGTCACAGGAAGGCCAAAAAGATCAAGGATATCAACCACCCGAGCCATGGCCTGTTCACTATCAATCAGAAGGCGAGGTCAGTACAGGTGCATCAAAGCGGGGACAGAGAGACTGAAAAATGGCTTCCATCTTAAGGCCATCAGACTGTTAAATAGCCATCACTAGCCGTCTTCCACCTGGTTACGCAACCCTGCACCTTAGAGGCTGTTGCCCTATATACATAAACCTGGAATCACTGGCCACTTTAATAATGGAACACTAGTCACTTTAATAATGTTTACATATTTTGCATTACTCATCTCATATGTATGTACTGTATTCTATTCTACTGTATTTTAGTCAATGCCACTCCGACATTACTCAATCTAATATTTAGCCAATACGTAATTTCGATTAAGACATTAACGAGCGAGCTAGGACAGATGTAGTCAATATAACTATTTGTTCAGCACATTTGAAATGAAGAGCGACAGAATTCAGAACATGGGCCGTTCTTACAGTATTCTCCACATTTTGTTATGTTACAGCCTTGTTCTAAAGTTGATTACATAGTTTCCATCTACACACGATACCCCATAACAAGAAAGCAAAAATAGGTTTTTTGAAATATTTGAACATTTATTAAAAATATAACTGAAATATCACATTTACATAAGTATTCAGACCCTTTGCTCAATACTTTTTTGAAGCACTTTTGGCAGCGATTAAAGCCTGACGTTTTTTCTTTGGTATGATGCTGCAAGCTTGGCACACCTGTACTTGGGGAGTATCTCCCATTCTTCTCTGCAGATCCTCTCAAACTCTGTTAAGTTGGATGGGGAGCATCACTGCACAGCTTTTTTCAGGTCTCTCCAGAGATGTTCAATCAGGTTGAAGACGGGCTCTGGCTGGGCCACTGAAGGACATTCAGAGACCTGTCCCGACGCCACTCATGAGTTGTTTTGGGCTGTGTGCTTAGGGTTGTTGTCCTGTTGGAAGGTGAACCTTCGCCCCAGTCTGAGGTCCTGAGCACTCTGGAACAGGTTTTCATCAATGATCTCTCTGTTCTTTGCTCCGTTCATCTTTCCCTCGATCCTGACTAGTCTCTCAGTCCCTGCCATTGAAAACATACCCACAGCATGATGCTGCCACCACCATGCATCACCATTTCCTTCAGATGTGACACTTGGCATTCAATCTTGGTTTCATCAGACCAGAGAATCTTGTTTCTCATGATCTGAGAGCCTTTAGGTTCCTTTTGGCAAACTCCATGTGGGCTGTCATGTACCTTTTACTGAGGAGTGGCTTCCATCTGGCCTGATTGGTCGAGTGCTGCAGAGATGTTTGTCCTTCTGGAAGGTTCTCCCATCTCCACAGAGGAACTCTGGAGCTCTGTCAGAGTGACCATCGGGTTCTTGGTCACCTCCCTGACCAAGGTCCTTCTCCCCCGATTGCTCAGTTTGGCTGGGCGGCTAGATCAAGGAAAAGGTGGTTCCTCTTGGTGGTTCCAAACTTCTTCCATTTAAGAATGGTGGAGGCCACTGTGTTCTTGGGAACCTTCAATGCTACAGACATTTTTTTGGTACCCTTCCCCAGATCTGTGCCTCGACACAATCATGTCTCGGCGCTCTACAAAACAATTATTTCGACCTCATGGCTTGGTTTTTTCTCTGACAAACACTGTTAGCTGTGGGACCTTATATAGACAGGTGTGTGCCTTTCCAAATCATGTCCAATCAATTGAATTTACCACAGGTGGACTCCAAGTTGTAGAAACATCTCAAGGATGATCAATGGAAACGGGATGCACGTGAGCTCAATTTCGAGTTTCATAGCACAGGGTCTGAATACTTACGTAAATAAGGTATTTCTAAAAACCTGTTTTCACTTTGTCATAATGGGGTATTGTGTGTAGATTGATGAGGATTTGTATTTATTTAATCCATTTTAGAATAATGATGTAACGTCACATAATGTGGAAAAAGTAAAGGGGTCTGAATACTTACCGAATGTACTGTATCTACTTTCTGAATGCACTGTTTATAATTTATGCAGCAGCATACCAGACATTTTTGTACTCACTTTGTTGTGCTGTGCTCACTTGAACAGGAAGGTGGCGCCTCAGTCCTTTGTGGGCAAATTTTGTTATCTAACTTTGTCATCAAAGTCTAGCATTCTCTGGATTTATGGTGCTTTCGAGGCAACTGGGAACTTGAGAAAAAAAAACTATGTCGAATCATGATGTCAGTGATCTTCAGGTAGGAGCTCTAGAAAGAGGCCAGAGTTCCTGACTTGGAATTCTGAGTTTGATGACCGTTCAAAACGTATTTTCCTAGTCGGAGCTCGTTTTTTCCAGAGTTCCCAGTTGTCTTGAACTCACTGAAGTCTGAGATTTCCCAGTTGTTTTAAACATGGCAGAAGTCATGCTGGATTGACAGCATGGCCAATGTATTCAACCTTTTCTGGCCCATCGTGTTGAATGTTTATCCTTTTAAGCTTGAAAAAGAGACCCTTAAACCCAGACTTGGACCACACACCAACTCCATTGATTAGCAGGTTAATGATTGCTTTGCAACGCTTGCAGTTAGCCGCTGATTCCTGCCAAACCACTCATAGTTGAATTTGCGATTTCCAACTTGTTGTATAATGTTTATGTCCAATGGCCGATGAGCAGCGATACATTTTTATTTAATTTCCTTCATATTGAAAAAGCTTGAAAAGGATTTGCAAGTAGATTGTCAACTTGATTCATGATAATGACTGCTAGCTTGCTAGCTAAGATGTTGAAAGTATGATGAGCATGATCAGTCCAATCAAAGCTACGGTAGATATAACGGGATTTGACATCATTTTATCTGTGGCCAATGACCTTGAGCCTTCTTGGATGGGCGCTTCTAATGTAACTCTATGGCAGCCCCCAAGGGGCTTGAATTTTCAAGCTTTACCTATAGATTTTGCAGTGACGTAGTGTCCTCGTGAATGACAGAACACTGACCCAATCACGGCACAATTTTCCGCTGGCTGCCCCACCACCACAAACAAGCACTGAGCTAGGCTGAAACACCTGCATTTTGGAGCTGAATTACTCAAGAAAGCAAAAATAAACCATGATTGTATGCAGCTTTATTAACTCTTTTTTTTAATTCATTGTTTGCAAACTGATATGTGGCAGATTTATTTCTGTCAATATACAACCCTAGTTTCAACCCTAGTTTAACGGACTCATTGTCCCATTCTCTCCACTTAACCCTAGACTTAGTTTTCATGTGTCCATGTTGAACTTTGAATCTCTGGGAATGAGCAACATACCAAAATAACATGGAGACTAGACACAACCACATTTTGGCTTAATTAGGGTGCCAGTGTACTAAGGTCTTGAATACCAAGATTGTAAGGGCTAATGATAACATAATGGGTCTAAGAGAGAATGGCACTGAGCGAATGGCTGTTTTAACTACAATAGCATTATCAATACAAGTGCAACAGGTTAGTTCTTGAATGCACCCCTGTTGCCCTGTCAGCAGCAGGTGTGTGCAATTGTACTTAAGGTTGGGGCTTCCAAGTAGGCCTGCCTTGTGTATACAATCTTGGTATTTTGTACCATTCAGGAATTTCCCCTTGACCTTGTGAAGGTTATTGTATGAAAGGAGGATGAGAGTGGGGGTGTTGTGCTTTAGTTCAAATTCTATGGGTCAAGAGCTGTAAGTATGTTTCAGGTTTGAGTGCCCATACCCTTGAACTATTTATCTATCAAATCCCCCATATTACACAGGGTCTGCAACAACATCATGCTTTGTATCCTGCATATGCATCTTCATAATTTTTATGCATTCCTCCAAATCCCTAATTACATATAGTCTTCATAAAATGACAGGGAAAGCCACTGTTGTTTTGAAGGCATGTTGAGACATTGAACTAATGAATTTAACCACTTAGTATTTGCTTTGTACTGTATGTGGGAGCTTGTAATTGACACGTGTGACATGTTGTACACACAGGGCTGAATGTAAAAGGCATGTGGACATGCCTTTTACATTCAACCGAATAGGCAAAAAGGATGGACTAACCTGAACTTGTCCAATTACAGATGCAGACCCCCCCCCCCCCCTACATGTTTTTGCCCTAATGAATACACCCCATGGGGAGGCCCCATGTTCAGGCCCTGGTATGTTGCCACTGTTCCCCCCCTCACTTCCCCAACTGGGCCAGAAAGGCCAGCTGTGGAGAGTGTGTGCTCTGTTTATGGAAAAAGTGTAGGGGGGGAGCAAGGGGGAGACAGTGGTCTATGGAGCAGCACAGTTTCTCAGTAAGTGAGGGAGTGTTAGTTGGCTGTTAGGCTAAATTAATTAGTTGATTTGCTTTTCCATTTTAGTGAGAGTTTCAGAGCTGTGGTCTCTGTGGCTACCACCAAACTCAGTCAAAGTTGACAAATGTTTGTGTATCAAACCTCAAATTCACATTTTATACAGCCTGCTCTGTGACGGTGACTATTTATCCAGAGAAACAACATAGAACATTGTTTCTTAGTAATGATTTAAGTGACAACGTTACACAATACCCTAATGTTTTTAGCCCTGTCATACAGTTCAACTTTCTTGTTTGTGTTAAGTAAGCTGTGGCCCCTCCTTGATTCTCTGGTTTTCTGGAAGCAGGCCACCCACACCACTCCCTCTCCACCACTCCCCCTTCTCTCTAGTCATAGTCAGACATTTAACACAAGACACAAGCAGACTGGTTGAGTGGCAACACATTACGAGAGGGGGGAAAATATCTGTAGAATTGAATGAGCTGTTTTAAGGGAGCCTTAGCTAGTCTCCCCCTCTGAGCCCGGGAAGTAGTGGAAAACGTGAGAAACGCTGCGCCTATTCTCCGAGTAGTTCTGAAACAAGCACGAGGGGTAAAGACCGCATCTCTAAAAACGACTTCCTTCAAACCCCTGGAACTGTGACTGTCCTGAGGAGAACACTCCCCTCACACACTCCCCAACTGACCGTGGAGGCGTGAGAAGAGCCGTGGAGAGGAGCAGCTGACGCGAAACAGACGAAGCACAACAAGGAAGAGAGTAAAAAGGAGAGGGGGAGGAGAAGATGGAGACCTTGCTTCCTGTGTTACAGCGGCACCCTGGAATGTCTGTGTTGGTGTGGGCTCTGATGTTCCGGGTGGCCCACCGACTACTACAGAATCTGCCTGTGCCCAAAGCGGTAGTGGTGGATGACTTCCGCTCCTGGAAGTGGAGGAACCTCTCGGTCTCTATGGTCCACTCGCTCCTGACAGGGACTTGGGCTGTGACCTGGTGAGTCACTCTCTGCACTGGGACACCATTGTTCATTCACAGTGGATCCACATGATGTGTTATTATGTAGGGGTGTGTGGAGCTGTAACAGTCACTGACAGGGGAGAGGAGAGTGATGAGCATGTTCAGACGGGAAGATGTGAGGAGACTAAGGAATTCTCAAGTTGGGAGGGAAATGCCACAGTACAGCCTACCCAATGGCCTTCTCAGGAAACAAATACTTATTGAGCTCTGCGACACTAGGCAGCGAGATGTTCATTTTATGCTTGTAGTTTAGAGTAGCTGATTAGGGCAGTAAATGTTCCCCTGTGTAGTTAATAACTATCTGTGTCAGATTATTGCAAATGAGGCAGATATTGAGTTCACAAAGACAGAGCCTTAATCAGATTGTGGAAGTTTAGAAAGCACATCTGTTTTGACATAAGAAAAGTTACAAATTTTTGAATCTACTCAAGTCAATTAGCCTAACTAAATTAGTGTCATGCCAAAGATTTTTTTTTAATCCACTCATGAGAATGGTGATGTAGCCCATTTTCGAAGAGAGCAAGTACGTAAACTGGAAAAACCTGCTGGCTAGATGACTGTTGGAAAAGCTGTTATGTGAGGTGGGGACTTCTGAAGAATTACAAATCGATCCTCCATTTAGTGCCAGATCGGAGCATTAACTCATGATGTTCCACACACTGTTTTTGTAGTACAAATAGATATACAGTACCAGTCAAAAGTTAGGACACACCTACTCATTCAAGGGTTCTTCTTAATGTTGACTATTTTCTACATTGTAGAATAATAGTGAAGACAAACTATGAAATAACATGTCATGTAGTAAAAAAGTGGTGAACAAATCAAAATATATTTTACATTTGTGATTCTTCAAAGTAGCCACCCTTTGCTGATCTAAATAAATCTGACAGTGTCACCAGCAAAGCACCATCACACCACCACCTCCATGGTGGGACCCACACATGCGGCAATCATCTGTTCACCTACTCTGTGTTTCACAAAGACACAGCAGTTGCAACCAAAAATCTCAAATTTGGACTAACCAGACGAAAGGACAGATTTCCACTGGTCTAATGTCCATTGCTCGTGTTTCTTGGCCCAAGCAAGTCTCTTATTCTTATTGGTGTCATTTAGTAGTGGTTTCTTTGCAGCAATTCGACCATAAATGTTATGCAGGTGAATGAGGACCCAAAAGCGACTTGGCGAAAACAGAGTCTTTAATCCAGTAAAGTTACTTTACAAACAAAAGGCATAATACTACTCGTAATGACGAGAACAGACAGGAGACTTGATCAAGAACTGCAGGTTGCCTCGGGAAGGCACTTGAACGTAGCAGACTCAGACACCTGCTCACCACGCAGCATCTGAGGGAAACACGACACGACAGGGCAATACATAGACACAGCACGGTGAACAATAGATAAGGATCCGACAGGACAGGAACGGAAAACAAGGGAAGAAATAGGGACTCTAATCAGGGGAAAAGATAAGGAACAGGTGTGGGAAGACTAAATGATGATTAGGGGAATAGGAACAGCTGGGAGCAGGAACGGAACGATAGAGAGAGAAGAGAGAGAGGGAGGGGGAGAGAGAGGGATAGAAAAAGGGAACGAACCTAATAAGACCAGCAGGGGAAACGAACAGAAGGGAAAGCATAATGACAAGACAATCTAAGACAAAACATGACAGTACCCCCCCACTCACCGAGCGCCTCCTGGCGCACTCGAGGAGGAATCCTGGCGGCAACGGAGGAAATCATCAATAAGTGAACGGTCCAGCACGTCCCGAGACGGAACCCAACTCCTCTCCTCAGGACCGTAACCCTCCCAATCCACTAAGTATTGGTGACCCCGTCCCCGAGAACGCATGTCCATGATCTTACGTACCTTGTAAATAGGTGCGCTCTCGACAAGGACGGGAGGGGGGGAGGGAAGACGAACGGGGGTGCGAAGAAAGGGCTTGACACAGGAGACATGGAAGACAGGATGGACGCGACGAAGATGTCGCGGAAGAAAGTCGCACAGCGACAGGATTGACGACCTGGGAGACACGGAACGGACCAATGAACCGCGGAGTCAACTTACGAGAAGCTGTCGTAAGAGGAAGGTTGCGAGTGGAAAGCCACACTCTCTGGCCGCAACAATACCTTGGACTCTTAATCCTGCGTTTATTGGCGGCTCTCACAGTCTGTGCCCTGTAACGGCAAAGTGCAGACCTCACCCTCCTCCAGGTGCGCTCACAACGTTGGACAAACGCTTGAGCGGAGGGAACGCTGGACTCGGCAAGCTGGGATGAGAACAGAGGAGGCTGGTAACCCAGACTACTCTGAAACGGAGATAACCCGGTAGCAGACGAAGGAAGCGAGTTGTGAGCGTATTCTGCCCAGGGAGCTGTTCAGCCCAAGACGCAGGGTTTCTGAAAGAAAGGCTGCGTAGTATGCGACCAATCGTCTGATTGGCCCTCTCTGCTTGACCGTTAGACTGGGGATGAAACCCGGAAGAGAGACTGACGGACGCACCAATCAAACGACAGAACTCCCTCCAAAACTGTGACGTGAATTGCGGGCCTCTGTCTGAAACGGCGTCTAACGGGAGGCCATGAATTCTGAACACATTCTCGATAATGATTTGTGCCGTCTCCTTAGCGGAAGGAAGTTTAGCGAGGGGAATGAAATGTGCCGCCTTAGAGAACCTATCGACAACCGTAAGAATCACAGTCTTCCCCGCAGACAAAGGCAGACCGGTAATGAAGTCTAGGGCGATGTGAGACCATGGTCGAGAAGGAATGGGGAGCGGTCTGAGACGACCGGCAGGAGGAGAGTTACCCGACTTAGTCTGCGCGCAGTCCGAACAAGCAGCCACGAAACGGCGCGTGTCACGCTCCTGAGTCGGCCACCAAAAGCGCTGGCGAATAGACGCAAGAGTGCCTCGAACACCGGGATGACCAGCTAACTTGGCAGAGTGAGCCCACTGAAGAACAGCCAGACGAGTGGAAACAGGAACGAAAAGGAGGTTACTAGGACAAGCGCGCGGCGACGCAGTGTGCGTGAGTGCTTGCTTAACCTGTCTTTCAATTCCCCAGACTGTCAACCCGACAACACGCCCATAAGGAAGAATCCCCTCGGGATCAGTAGAAGCCACAGAAGAACTAAACAGACGGGATAAGGCATCAGGCTTGGTGTTCTTGCTACCCGGACGGTAAGAAATCACAAACTCGAAACGAGCGAAAAACAACGCCCAACGAGCTTGACGGGCATTAAGTCGTTTGGCAGAACGGATGTACTCAAGGTTCTTATGGTCTGTCCAAACGACAAAAGGAACGGTCGCCCCCTCCAACCACTGTCGCCATTCGCCTAGGGCTAAGCGGATGGCGAGCAGTTCACGGTTACCCACATCATAGTTGCGCTCAGATGGCGACAGGCGATGAGAAAAATAAGCGCAAGGATGAACCTTATCGTCAGACTGGAAGCGCTGGGATAGAATGGCTCCCACGCCTACCTCTGAAGCGCCAACCTCGACAATGAATTGTCTAGTGACGTCAGGAGTAACGAGGATAGGAGCGGACGTAAAACGTTCTTTTAGAAGATCAAAAGCTCCCTGGGCGGAACCGGACCACTTAAAACACGTCTTGACAGAAGTAAGAGCTGTGAGAGGGACAGCAACTTGACCGAAATTACGAATGAAACGCCGATAGAAATTAGCGAAACCTAAAAAGCGCTGCAACTCGACACGTGACCTTGGAACGGGCCAATCACTGACAGCTTGGACCTTAGCGGAATCCATCTGAATGCCTTCAGCGGAAATAACGGAACCGAGAAAAGTAACGGAGGAGACATGAAAAGAGCACTTCTCAGCCTTTACGTAGAGACAATTCTCTAAAAGGCGCTGTAGAACACGTCGAACGTGCTGAACATGAATCTCGAGTGACGGTGAAAAAATCAGGATATCGTCAAGATAGACAAAAACAAAGATGTTCAGCATGTCTCTCAGAACATCATTAACTAATGCCTGAAAAACAGCTGGCGCATTGGCGAGACCAAACGGCAGAAGGTACTCAAAATGCCCTAACGGAGTGTTAAACGCCGTTTTCCACTCGTCCCCCTCTTTGATGCGCACGAGATGGTAAGCGTTACGAAGGTCCAACTTAGTAAAGCACCTGGCTCCCTGCAGAATCTCGAAGGCTGATGACATAAGGGGAAGCGGATAACGATTCTTAACCGTTATGTCATTCAGCCCTCGATAATCCACGCAGGGGCGCAGAGTACCGTCCTTCTTCTTAACAAAAAAGAACCCCGCCCCGGCCGGAGAGGAAGAAGGCACTATGGTACCGGCGTCAAGAGACACAGATAAATAATCCTCGAGAGCCTTACGTTCGGGAGCCGACAGAGAGTATAGTCTACCCCGAGGAGGAGTGGTCCCCGGAAGGAGATCAATACTACAATCATACGACCGGTGAGGAGGAAGGGAGTTGGCTCGGGACCGACTGAAGACCGTGCGCAGATCATGATATTCCTCCGGCACTCCTGTCAAATCGCCAGGTTCCTCCTGAGAAGTGGGGACAGAAGAAATGGGAGGGATGGCAGACATTAAACACTTCACATGACAAGAAACGTTCCAGGATAGGATAGAATTACTAGACCAATTAATAGAAGGATTATGACATACTAGCCAGGGATGACCCAAAACAACAGGTGTAAAAGGTGAACGAAAAATCAAAAAAGAAATAGTCTCACTGTGGTTACCAGATACTGTGAGAGTTAAAGGTAGTGTCTCAAATCTGATACTGGGAAGATGACTACCATCTAAGGCAAACATGGGCGTAGGCTTGTCTAACTGTCTGAAAGGAATGTCATGTTTCCGAGCCCATGCTTCGTCCATGAAACAACCCTCAGCCCCAGAGTCAATCAAGGCACTGCATGTAGCACCCGAACCGGTCCAGCGTAGATGGACCGACATAGTAGTACAGGATCTAGATGAAGAGACCTGAGTAGTAGCGCTCACCAGTAGCCCTCCGCTTACTGATGAGCTCTGGCCTCTTACTGGACATGAATTGACAAAATGTCCATCAAATCCGCAATAGAGGCACAGGCGGTTGGTGATCCTCCGTTCCCTCTCCTTGGTCGAGATGCGAATACCTCCCAGCTGCATGGGCTCAGTCTCTGAGCCAGAGGAGGGAGATGGTTGCGATGCGGAGCAGGGAAACACCGTTGA